>NC_056743.1:37487948-37492948 GCF_019279795.1 Protopterus annectens
GATGTCAAGCAGTTGTCCACTGTAGTAAACTACTTCTATGAAGCAAATTCAGGTATACCAAATTACATCAAATATCTGTAGGAGTACCCTGCATTACTTAATTACATTCTTACATCTGTTTTCCTCACTTGCTCTCCACAGAACCTTATCTTGGAATTACAGACAAGGTTCCCATTATACTAAAACAGGTACAATTTTCTAAAGGCAAACAATAGCTACTACAAGGATCTCTCTCTTGCATTATTTAACATTTGCTATAATCATATTTATTTTTTCGCTGTTATGATAGCCAGGTAGGTGGAATGCTGGTTGTAATGAATGGAAAAAGAAAACACAACTTAAAGACCATGCAAATATGAACTGTCAGAATGATATCCAAGATGTTATAATTTTTCGCTTTTGTCAGTGATTTCAATGTCTTTTAATTTCTCCGCATATTTGTTATTTTTAGGTACCATGGCAGGAAAAGACCCAATTGCTAAGTCAAAGTGCATTTAAAGTTCATGGAAACAGGAATGTTTTGGTCTGTGATGTTTGCCAAAATCCTATCCTCAACACCTGCAACATAACTGCAACAGCTTCCTTCACTGGTATGATGTTACCCACATTAGCAGAAGACTTAAGTATTCTTGAATGTTCTGGTTTTTTGTAGCCTCACAAATAAATAGAACTAGCATACACCTTTACAGCACACTATTTATAGCTTCATCTAGACATAGCTGTACTTTATGATTTGTGCACTGAGTGCAGATGAGAAAGCAGTGTGTAGTGATAACTACCTCAGAAATGAACAGTTCTTTTCTACTACAGTACTTAGGATCCTTCTATTTATTTTTTAACCGATGTTTTTTTTTACAAACGTATATTAGCATTCATTTTTTCATTTTTAATAATAGCTGTTTATGGTTTACATCACCATTTATTTTTAGCTACTTGTATACCATGATGTTGAACAGCTTCGGGTGTATCAGTCTGACTTGTTATTACCTCATTTAATGTCATCATTGCTATGATGATGTCCCCTTAAACTTCATCAATAAAAGCCTATTTGTAATTATTGCCCCCATAATGAAGAGGTATTACTCTTTCCTACTATATGAATGTTGATATTGTCACAATAAATGGCATATACACAAAAGGACTGCCATGGAATCCAACTGTTTATATGTGGAGGATATATAATCACTGTGGTTTCCCCATGAAACCCCAGCTTAAACCAAACCCCTGCAATACTGAAAGGCTGAAATCTCTATCTGTAAGCATTTTTTGCAGAGTGGGGGAAGACCCCCGCAGCACCCTGTGAACCTATACATACCATCTCCACAGCTGCAAAAGCACAGTGAAGGGAGAACTCTCCAAGAACAAAGGAATCAGAGCAGGCACACATGCAATGATTTTCATATTCAGAGCAGGCACACATGCAGTGGTTTCCTATTCAGAGCAGGCACACAGTGCAGTGATTTCCTATTCAGAGTAGGCACACATGCAGTGATTTTCCTATTCAAAGCAGGCACACATGTAGTGATTTCCTATTCAGAACAGGCACACATGCACTGATTTCTTATTCAGAGCACGTACACAATGCAGTGATTTCCTGTTCAGAACAGGCACACATGCAGTGGTTTCCTATTCAGAGCAGGCACACAGTGCAGGGATCTCCTATTCAGAGCAGGCACACATGCAGTGATCTCCTATTCAGAGCAGGCATGCATGCAGTGATTTCCTATTCAGAGCAGCTACACAATGCAGTGATGTCCTATTCAGAGCAGGCACACAATGCAGTGATCTCCTATTCAGAGCAGGCACACATGCAGTGATCTCCTATTCAGAGCAGGCACACATGCAGTGATTTCCTATTCAGAGCAGGCACACATGCAGTAATTTCCTAAAGAAAACAGTGATCAGTCCTGTTGCTCTGTGTCTTGAGATTTGAGTACTTGACACTCAATGTTTTTGATCTCGGACACTTGTAGATACACTGTCTGCTTATAATAATAAAATTAATTAATTAATTAATTAATTAATTAATTAATTAATTAAATTCCTTTTTTTTCAAGGAAGGTAATGAAATCAGCCTCCGCCTTAACTATTAAAATGTTCATCCTTGAATATAGGGTTGAAGAAGCCTCACCAGCTTTTTATTTGCCTGACAGAAGACAGATATGTCTGCAGCTCTAGTTTAAATGTATTATTTATGCATGACTTTAATATATAAATCAGAAATGTTCTCCTTATAAGAAAATGTACTGTTGACTGGCTTAAGTATCTGGTTACTTTGCATTTAACGTCTGACTATCTGTGCACAATATTATACAAGCACAACTATAAAACTCTGCAGAACACTTAGCTGTTTAGACAATACCATTAATACGGCAGCATCCTATTTAAACTTAGAGATATATTGTACTATGTCAAAAGCTCATGGATTCTCCAGTGGAAATAGAAATTTATGCCTAAAAATCTAATAAATGATTCTGTCACTTAAACTGGTAAATTTATATATTTACATAAAAATACAGCTGTCCATTTTATAAGTGCTGTAAGACTCTAACAGGGTACGAATGCTACAGATACATAAATGTACAAGTACTGTAAGGCACCAGCCTGACACTAGATAGTATCTATATCACACACCCCTTGTTCCTTATTATTACCTATAAAACTTGCCAAAATAGTAGTTTATTACTGAAAATGTTACTTACTGTCATCACAGTCGTCTTGTCGTGGATCCTGCAATTAACACAAAATTTGTATTATAAGGCTGTTTTAATACACAAAAAAGGAAAACTATTAGCACTGAAACATTTTTAGATAACAAACTTTATGTGGCAGTTTTATGAGCTATAAAAAAATCTACATTTTAGAATTACTATTCATCAAAATGCCAGAATGGAGATTCTTCACTTGTCTTCCTCTATTCCAACCCAAATATAAAATAGTGGGTGGCATTTAAACCCAATTAAACACACAGGATATAGCTCAGCCTCAAAGACAGTGAAGTTAGAAATTATTGCAAGGTACCACTGCTTGAAAAAGAATAAAATGAAAAAAAAAACACGTCATCCACAAAGTAAAAGCATCGAAGTGGCAGCAAGGTGTTACAAAAGTCTTTGTTTCACATATACGTGAGGTATACTTTAAATAAAAAGTGTTTTATCCTTATTTTGGATCCAAAGAACAGCCAATGCCAACTCTAGCATAAACAATATATGTGAATATTTTTTATCAGAATATACCCTTCTAAACATCACAAAAGCATGGCATTAAACTAATGGATGTGGATTTGGATGAGTGTCTCGATTTTACTAAATTATCATCACTTTTTTATTTTATTTTATTTAGCAACTAAATTTTAATTCATATTGTAAAGAATATCAATTGTATACCACAAAAAATTTGAGAAACAAATGAAACTAAAAATAGGCCCAAACACGTTAGGGCAAGACAGTTAATAGAATAGATATTCCTAAATTATTATTTGTGCTTCATACTCACAAGTGCCATATGTGACTGCCTAATTACATTGCAGTCTGACAATTAAGACAGAAAAGGTTTTTGATATGAAATGACCAAACTAATATGGACAGGGAATAAGAGAAGACACACTGATGTAATATACATTTGATATCTGGATGTAAATGAACATTGTGGCGTGCTACAAGTTGATTCCACCTACCTGAACAGGCATGGTCAGTGAGAGACTGACTGACGAAACAAAGAGTATCAGCACCTTGAGTCCCATGTTCAAGGAATGGAGACAAGACGATCTAAAGCACTAGGTACTAGCAAAGGACTTCTCCTTCCTGCACTCTGTACTGTGCAGTATAGATACAGCTGACCCTTTTTATATACAAAGCAACAAAGGTGTGGAACTGCCTCCATGAAATTTTAGAAGGAAGAAAATCTTAATTATATATGCCAACAACAATTGTCAAAATCAGATAATGGTACTGAGTATGCCTAAAGCAAAAGATGGGTCTTTACGGCACATAGTAGGTTTGACACCTTACATTAGTAACGTAAATAGTGCTATTTCTGTACAGTGGTTTGCTATGGTTGTCAAGGGTCAAAGGCAACGAAGGGGAGGAAAAGACAAATACATCCTAGAGGTTCACATATTTCAAATAACTGCAGTACTATGTATTACGTGTGAGGTATGCAGAACTGCAGTCTTGTCTCTTTATAGCATTTCTGATAGACAGAGAACATGAAAGGCAGTTGGTATGAGTGGCCAGTTAGAGACAAACATGCATATGGTGCCACACACACACACACACACACACACACACACACACACACACACACACACACACACACACACACAGACACACATACACTCACTCACACACAGACACACACGCACACACAGACACACACGCACACACAAACACACATGCACACCCAGACACAAACACACATGCACACCCAGACACAAACACACATGCACACACACAGACACACATGCACACACGCGCACACACAAACTCAAGGGCAGTTGCTGAACAGTGGCACTAGACCTATGTGCAAATCAACTAAATGGAAATGATGAGCGCTGATTACAGCAAAGCATTGCTCTGTGCAGAAATAGCCACAGCAGATCCACTTACTCCAGTCATCCTAAGTTGTGTTCCATTAAGTCTCGTCATTATGTAGGGGAAACTGTATGAAACTGGATCCCATTGCACAATCACCTATAACAAAGACAGACACTCATGTGATGGTGTGATTCATAAAGAACAGCATGGCTGAGATTAAATTGCATTATAAGGTTAAAAATCAGCTTCAACTTATTCCAGTTTTACTCAGCCCTCAATACTGGACTGCACTTATCTGAATTTGGAGCCAACGGATCATGTAAAGTACCACTGATGTGCAGAAATTATTTGGAAAAGGCAGGAATCACTGCAGTTAATTGCCAGTTGTTGAGGCGTATCCTTACTTTACTGGTAGGAGATGCATTTTAATGCTTTTTCACTAATTTTGAATGACATGATTGGGAT